>NW_024342473.1:2980998-3029156 GCF_902729225.1 Pteropus medius
AAGAAGAGCAAAAAGAAAGAAATCGTAAAGTTATGTGTAGATAGTGGGATTGACAAAGTGTTTTTTTTTTTTATAGTGTCTTGCATTTGCCCAGTGACCAAGCATAAAAGTGGTAAGGAACATAGTTATAATGATAGTCTTTGAGGCTATCATTTTTGAAAGACAGATGAGGCTATTAGATTCGGCATACAGATAATATTTTCCTGAATTTGTCTGCTGTTTTGGTTTGGTGTGGTTGTTTTTTTTTGTTTTGTTTTGGTTTGTTGTTGTTGTTGTTGTTATTTTTTAATAATGAATTCTCCTTAGTAGGAAAATATTTGGCTCTGGAGATTTTTAACCTCCAGGTGTAATCTCAGTTGCTCAATACTCTGAACAAGCTATTGAGGGCATTGAACTTGGATAAAAATAGTCTTTAATTACAATTCTTCAGGGGTGATTGTAGGGTATTAGTTCTATCCTGAATTCTTACCTCATTATTTCATTTAACCCCAAACAATTCAGCAATTTAGATATCATATAACACATTTGAATGATGAGGTTAAAATAACTGTTTCAGGAGGAGAGACTTGCATGGATTCCAAACCTGTTCTCAACAGGAAGAAGGCATTGAGGAGGTAATCGCTGGTGCCTAGAGTTCTGCTTAAAGTCAGATTTAGGGAGAGTCTGGAGAAAAGTGTGATCTGCTGTCATGTCAGCAGTAGTACAACATCCTCTTCAGAGAGTGATCAAGATGGTTCAGGAATACACTCTTCTCAAAACACTAACAAATTTTTGAAACAATTAGGAATATTTTATTTTTATATTTGTCCCAGAACACATACACTTGGCTAAGTATGCAGGCTGATAAGGAGGTATATGATTGTCATGTTGCTGACATTAAAATTATTGATAGTTAAAAAAATGATAGTAAACTCCCAAGGGGTTATATAGCAACTGTGAAGGTGATTGCTTGCAGAATAAATTAAAAAAAATAAAAAAACATTACTCGGCAAAATTTGTATGGCTCTTTATTTGACAACTGAATTGAAGTTATACCACCAAAGAAGTCATTCAACTTTATGCATTACTATATCTTTATTAAAAAAATAAAGAAAGAGATATAAAATATGACATTAAAGAATGGAAAATGCAAGTATGTCATCAGACTTACATCTGGCATCATCTGCACTGTAGAGAAGAGGTTTCTTTTTTTTCCTAACCATCTCCCAGATGCAATGAGTCTTCAACTGTGCTCTGGAGGTAATAGTTTGCTGCCCTTTCTCTAGTAACTGAAGGCTTTTATTCCATAGGATCTAGGGTCTGGGTGGGGCTTTCTGCTTTTCCGCAGAAAAGACCTCTTTCCTTTTCTAGGCCTGCACCACTGAGAGAAACTCTCCAGTTACCAGCCCTGTCAGCAATCTTTCTCATTACCATCCACTGGAAGCCTGTAGGGAAGAGACTGTAAGTGGGTGCAGATTCCCCTTGCCTCTGTGACTCCCAGGGTGTCTTCTCTCTTATAATTTCCTTTAGCAATTTATAAACATTTTAGCCGAGTTCTTCTTACCTGCTTGTATGTACCTGGCATCCATCCCTTCCTATTCTCACACTCTCAACCGCAAGTGAAGCATGCTCATCTCTGTTTGGAGAGAACTCTTTCCTTGGAGTTCATGCTACTAGTTGCCCTGTGAACCTGGCTTCCTGATGGGTTCAAGAGAAGTTATAATTTTGCAGTTTATCAGGCTTTTTTTGTTTGTTTCCAAGGTGGGAGCACCGCTCTCCCTATTTCCATGTCCTAGTCAGAAGCACAAAGCTTTGTAACTTCTTTTAATAGTTACTGTCTTGCTCTTTTCCTGCTGCGTTTTGGGTAAGGTCTTCATTATGATCTCCGAATTTACCCAGTCCAAAGTTTATTTTTTAGTTGTTTTTATAATTATAAGTTTTGTCCAAGACTAACTTTTTCTCATTTTTATGGTCTTGATTTATAGCTGATTGTTTTTGATTCCTAGTGTTTATTTTTTTATGGATGTCATTTCTTCCTCTCTTTGATGATATTTAATATATTTATGTTAAAGTGATTTTTAGATTGCTCTATTATTTTCAATTCATTGAGAGTGATTTTGTCTTTTTGATTGTAATTTCTGTTAATCAACTTCCTCAATAGTTTTTCAATTATTTGGAATACTAATTTTCAGGGCCCCCCTTTTTTTGAGTAGTTGATTTTTCTGTGTGTGTGTGTGTGCCCATTAGCTTTCCCTAGCAATTTTATTGGTCTCTATCCCTGCATCCCAGATTTATGTTTAACCAAATATCTGAGTATCCCATGGCCCAGTCAAATTGACAAATAAAATTAATTGCTCTGTTTCTTTTCATTTAAAAAATATTTTTAAATATTTTATTTGTTACTTATATAAGTTTGGTGGGGGAAAAAACACTTAAACATTGAATCCACACTGCTATTTTGACCAGAAATCTAGGTGAGATCAAGTTTACACTTCCATCTAGTAATACTACTTGGATAAATGTACATAGTAAAAGGTATATGGTTAACAACACAAATAAATACTTGAACCAATACTACAACTTAGATAATTGTACACAGTAAATAGTGCATGGAATTTTACCACAAAGATAATGAAGATGGATAGATAGATAGATGATAGATAGATGATAGATAGAAAGAAAGAAAGAAAGAAAGAAAGAAAGAAAGAAAGAAAGAAAGAAAGAAAGAAAGAAAATAGAGATCCCAGTTTAGCAATACTCATCTTTGGTGTTCATGACTCCTCAAATTTTTTCAAGTTCTTTAAACTCAATGTCTCAATCTCCTCAGCTATGTAATGGAGATAATAAATACTACCTATTTTATAGGATTGCTGTAAAAATCATATAAAGAGCTTAGAATGGTGTCTGATATATAGAAAACTCTTAATAGATGTTGTCTCTTATGTTGTTATTATTATTATTTGTATTTATATGTGTATATACACAATCAAATGGCATGTATGTCTTTCTTTGCAATCACTTATTTATTCTTAGGGCAAAGCATGGAATGAGAACTAAGTATTCAAAGCCTTGTACATTTTTGCCCTGTACCTTTATTTCTTTATACCAGCTGTCTTGATTGCAAACATTGTGCATTAAGCTCTTTACCCATTAGCCTTAGAAACCTAAGTCTATAAAATGGTCAAGTCTGTTCATACACACACATACAAAGAGAATTTTAAATATGCCTATTAATGAAATTATGTTTAGTTTTTAGTTTTAATGACTATTAAATATATACATTTTTATGCTGTTTAAAATTTGATTGTTTGGTCATCTCAAGCCTTCAATACCCCTCTACAATACACACTTAGATATGCAATTTATAGATGGCCTTAAATCTTATGTAACCGAACAAATAGAAACTATCAGACAGAAACTCCTTAAACTTCCCAAACAAATCTCCAGGTTTACCTATATCTACATTTATCTCTTTATTAGAAGGGCAATAGCCTTATTATCAGCTTTAGTTTCCAGGCCCTTCTACATTCTCAAGAACCTTATCCATCTTCCTTTTTTCTGTTACCATTAACCTTACCTTCTTTACTAGCTTCTCTCCATCAACATTTCAAAATTAATCTCTCCAATAGTAAAACCAAAACACAAAATACTTCTGACCCAGTTCCCCAGCACAGATCTCTCTATGCTCCTCTTTATAATCGAATTTCTTGAATGAATTTTTCATAATTGCTGTTTTTATTTCCTCTCCTTTCTTTCACTAACGATTAAACACACTTCATTCTATCTTCTGCTCTGAATATGCCAGAATAAATGTTTTCACTGAGGTCACCAATGTTCCCCTTGGACACTATCCAGTTCTCATGATGATCCTTCTCACTAGTATTTGATACTTTTCACTTGTCCTTCCCTCAGCCACCACTCTATCAACCACAGATCCCCCCTTTATATTTTTTACCTAAATTCAAAAATGTTGTTGTTCCTCTAATTCTAGGCCCATTCTCGTTCCTGTTTACAAATTGTCCTTAATGATCTCTCCTAGTCATTCATACAGCTTTGATTACCATTCATCTGCTGACAATTCCAAAATACATATTTACACTGGTTTCCTGTACTTCAGGTCTACAACCACTGCTGAGTTGGTTTTCTCTACTTGGATCTCAAAGACGCTTAAAATTTGACAGATCCAAATAAAATGAATTCTTTTTCTCCCCAAAACTGTGATTTCTTCAGAATTCTCTGTCTTAATAAATAGTACAATTGGCTGGCTGCTCATTTCTTCAAACAGGAAATCTAGAAATAATCTCAAATATTCCCCCTCCCTCACCTTCCTTTACGTACCTTATCAATTCTATCACCTGAATAGCGTTCACAGTTTCCCACTTACATCCATTTCCATTGTCACAGCCCTAGTATACACTACCAGCATCCTGGTTTGAAGGGTGTGAGCACCACTGAATGACTGCAATAACCTATTAACTGCTCTTCTTTCTAACAAATAGGCATACCTCATTTTATTGCACTTTGCATTACTGCACTCCATCAATGTTGCGTTTCTTATAAATTGAAGTCAAGACCTCCTCCAACAAAAAGATTACAACTCACTTTGCTGCAGTGGTCTGGAACCAAACCTACAATATCTCTGAGGTATGTCTGTATTTATTTTTCATTCATTCATTTATTTACAAATGTTTATGGAGTATTTACATGTGCAAGATTACCCATGTGCCAGGCACTCTAACAAATTTAAAAAAAAAATGCTATAAATCACTTTTAAAATAGGTAGGTGAAAAATGCATAAAAAATCACTTTGAGTCAGATAGTGATGGCTGCAGCAAGGGTATTACAAAGAAGTGCTAGAGAAGTTCAGAAGAAAAGTACTACTTCCATTTTGAGGGGAAAAGGGGAAGAGGTGTCATGGAATAGAGAGTGAGCTGAACTCTACATTTTTTGATTTGAGACTATTCGGCTGGAAAAGATAAAGGGAAAGAAGTATTTGGAGAGGGAATGCTCCAGGAAGAGAAAACAGAAAGAATTAAGACCTGTAGGGTGTATGAATGCAAATGATTGATTTTGGCTACTAGGCAGGATGCTTGGAGGTGTTTAGTAAAAGATAAGCTGAGAAATAAATGCTTAACATAATTCATGGCAGTGCATTTTTTCCACACTCTTTCCCCTTCGTATATTGCTTTTTATTAGGAACATATGGAAATAGAAAGGGCCACATATGAAATTCTTTCCAAATTGAAAGAGGAAAGAGATCCCTCAGACCTCTGCAAAAACGAGGCATGTCCCAAAATAATGAAATGGCCCTTCAGTGCATATTATTTATCCAGTCTAACATTAGAGTTACAGGTTACCTGGTTCTTCCTTCAACATGCAATGTTTACAAGCAAAAATTTCTATATAGGAATCAGGCTTTACATTACCTCCCTGTAACTGAAGGATCGAATACCTACTATCTTTTAGTAATTAAATGTTATAGTTAGTTCTAAGTGGCTGTTATATAAATAAACTGACATCTTAGCATATAAGAATATGGGTTTATTTATATCACAAATATTGAGTTATTCTAATACATTTTCCATTGTGAGAGCACTAGATACTTTAGGCTTGCAATCTGCCTCATGAATTTCAAAATTGTAATTACTATTATATTTATCAAATATAGTACTTTTATTTCTCTGAAACAGAGAATATGAGAAAGAAATGTGAGAGGGCAATTATCCCCAACTGCAACCTGAAGACACTTAAATCATTTGTTGTTTCCTTTGCATTAAATATTTATATTGATTTCCTAATACTGTAAGGGACACTTAACACCTCTATTTATATATAAATGACTGGAAGAATACTTTTATACTTTGGATTAAAGTAGGTTATTAAGAATTAGGTATTCTATATTGTATGAGGAAGTATTTTGCTACTTTAATGTAGTCCATAAATTATAATTAAGCATGTTTTAAACATAGTTATCCATTATAAACAGCAAAATCTACTCTGAACTAACCTTTGCCATTTTAAATATAAGACAATTGTTTAAAGAAAGGCACTTTCCTATAGCATTTCTTCCCTATACCCCCAAATCTATTTAAGATTTTGCTTTCCTTAAAAGATTTGGCCTTAAGACTCCATTTATTTTCTGCATCTCAATCTTACTTTTTTCTGGACCAAATCTTGCATCTAGCCAAATTTTTCTTAGTGAATTTAATATATCCCATTTAATATTTCTCTTCTTCAAACATGCTCAGTTCTCTAAATTAAAAACAAACAAACAAACATGAAAACTTACCTTTTTTTTTTACCCCACCACCTTACAGAGTTAAAAGCCTAACTTTTTTCTTTTCATGGGTGATCTAAATTTCATACGCTATATCTGTTCGTTCATTTACATCAGTTCATTCATTCGTTCATCTGTTCATTCAAAACAAATATGCACTGAATTTCAATCACTTTTAAGGAAAATCAGATATTTCCCTCTTAACCAAGTATTTTCTGAAATCCATTTCCCTCTCCCCTCAGTCCTTAATCCCTTCCTTCTCTGAATTCTCATTATTCTTTTTATTTACTTGCATTGTTTTGTTTCATATACTTTGATTATAATGTTTTCTTTAACCTTCTAAGTGAAAGCTCTTTGAGGTTAGTGACTGTGTCCTGTGTCTCTTTTTGTCTCCTGAATGTCTAATGAACTACTTAGACAATTCCTTTTAATGAACATTCATTAAGCACCTAATATATGCAATGCATTAGTTTCTAGAATTTATATTTCATCGGACAGTTTTAGAAGGAACTGAAAGTAGCATGAACAAACTGAACAAAGAATCAGAGAAGTGAAAGCACAAGACGTGGTTTTGCAATATCTAATTTATGTTTGCTTCATAGAAGGAACGGGAAAGAAGGGAATGGGAGAGAAACTGGAAGCAGTATGTGGTAAACTATAATTATGGCTGTAGTTTAAGTCTGCTTAGGCAGCTTTTTCAACTCTCTTCTTCTGGTAATCATCCTAGACTTTCAAACTACATTGGCCTCCTGTATATGTAAATCTTGATGGGCCCTCTTACCTGGTGTAGGGGTTTATTATGTGTCCTGGGCTTCATAAAGCAAATTAACTCTACTTCCAGTCACAGAAAGGATGGCACGATCCAAGCAAAATCATTTAAAGTCCTCCATAGGATTTATTTTCTGGTTAACAAAGTGATTTATCCTGGGGATGCCATTTGAAGAGCATATCTGCAGTTGCTGAAAGGCATCAAGCTCCAGACATAAAGAAAGATAGACTGAAAATAAAGCCGAAATAAACCCATGCAAGGATGAAGACAAGGAAAGAGAAAAACTTAATGATCTCCGTTAAGCCTCTGAATACAGTCATGGTGAGAGCTCAACATACCCTAAGCTTTTCAGTTACATAGCACAATAAATTATGTTTTTGCTTTTTAAGAGTTTGCTTGTTTTACTTAATTGTGCTTGGATTGAGTTTCTGTCCATTACATTATAAAAAGAGTGAATGATGTCTAAACGTAGTCTGTGTTTTTACTGTAAAGATGGAAGACCATTGAAGATTTTGAGAAATGTTAGTTAATCAAAGTTACGTCACTTTACTATTCATCCATTCTCTGATAAGCCTTTTAAATCCAATGGTCTTTCTCCTTTATCCTACTCAAACTTTTTCCTGCTAAATTGTTGCCAGATTCAACAGCGCTTTCTCAGTTTGTATTTTCTTTGGTGTCAGTGTGTGAAATTGAAAATGTATTCTTTCAATAGGGCTAAGCAGAATGGGCTTTGTGTCAGACTTTAGTCTGAATTCAGCTTTATCGTGTTTTAGTTGTGGGATCTTGAATAATTCATTTAAACATGGGGCTTCAGTTTCTTAATATATAAAATGGGGTTAGTAAACCTACCTCATAGTTTAGTTGTGAAGTTTAAGAAAGTTAATAAATAGTGACTGAAATAAAGTGTTTATGGTGGGGTAGCTAAATGGTAAAAAGTATAATTTCTCACTTTCTGCCAATAGGTAAACACTGATAAAATATTTTGGGTGAATGCTTTCATATATTATTTTTACATTCATGTGCAGTATTTTTAATTTTTTAAATTAGTGAATAATATCCAAATAATTAGTTTCTTCCTTTGAAATATTTCTGATGTATTCTCTTTCCATTCCAATTGTCAACATAAAGGTCCACTCGTCTTAAAAGTTCCCTCATAATCCTTTACCATTATTGGCTGCCCAACCCTGGTCCTAGGCAACCACTAGTCTTCATTCTATTACTAGAGTTTTGTGTTTTCTAAAATTTTACATCAGTGGAATCATGAAGCAAGCAATCTTTTGTATTGGGCTTCTTTCACTTAGCATAATTTTTGAGATTTGTTTTTATAGTATGTCTTTCAATATTATGTTCTTTTGTGTTAATGAGTAATATCCCAAAGTATAGATATAACACAAATTGTTCATCCAATCATGAGTCAATAAACATTTAATGTGTTTTCAGTTTGGAGCTGTTATGAAAAACTATTGCTTTGAAAATTTGCAATCAAATCTTTGTGTAGACCTATACATTCGTTTCTTGTGGTAAATACTTATGAGTGAGATTGCTAGGTCCTATGGCAAGCATATGTTTATTGTTATAAGAAATCATTAAACTATTTTTTAAGGTGGATGCACCATTTTGCATACCACCAGCAATATGATGGTATGTTACCATTTATTCTCAAAATTTTTTGGCCATATATTTGTTATTCTTTTAGGCCTGTTTTATATTATCTGTTTATTTTCTTTCAATTTTCTCTGTTCTTTACATTGGGTAATATCTTTTATTTTACCTTCAGTCATCCCATCATTTCACATTTAAGCTCATCCAGTAAATTTTTAGCTTTATACATATTGTTTTCCAGTTTTAGGATGTCCCTTGATTCTTTTTATTATGTATATTTCTTTGTTTAAATTTCTTGTTGTTGTTGTTGTTGTTGTTGTTTTTTAATTCACTGCAAGCATACATTCTTTTACTTACTGGCTGTTTTAAAATTTCGGTTGACTCATTCCAACATATAGATAATCTAGGGTTTGGTCTCAGTTGATTTTCTTTTTTTTCGAGAACAGATTTTATTTTCCTGAATTATTGGAATTATTGTATGTCAGGTAATTTTAGATTATATCTTGAACAGTATGAATATTACATTATGGAGACTAAATTCTATTGATTTTCTCTAAAGAGTATCATTTCTTTTATTTTAGCAGGGCATTATCTTGGTTGCATTCTAGCTGCAAAGTATTTCGGCAATGACTCCAATACTAATTCAGATCTGTTCTTTAACTACGCTGTTATGGATCTGTTGCAAATATGTGTGGTTCAGAGGTCAACCAAAGATGCGAGCCGACAAAATTTGAGCATTCCATGTTTGTTTATTTGGTTTTCCTTGAGGTTCTTCTTTTTTCTCGGTTTCCCCTGAGTTAAATCCTCAGATTCCCCAAACCAAGGAGTCACTGGTTTCCCCTCACACTGACTGCTCTGGGCCCCAGTTTATCATCTACAAAAATTGAGAATTCACTCTGTTCAACCCCTCTTCTCTGTATTTGGACTCCCTATGAGAATCTGCATGTTTCCGTCTACTATAAAGCGCCTTTATGTAGCTGCTTTTTTACGTTATGCTCAGAGTTTATAGTTGTTGTCTTTGTGAAGGTCAGTCTAAAAAGAGATTATTCAGCCAATACCAGAAGCCAGTCCTTCATATTTCTTAAAAATAATAGTGTTTATCTAGAAGACAAATTTATTCAGACCATTAGCTCTTTATCCTTTTGTCCACATATTTTGGTCAAATTGATCCTATAAGACTAACTAGAAATTCAGTCCTCAATCGAGATTTTTCTAGCTGCCTTGGATTGGTGTTCTCTTTCTCCCACCTTCCTCCTCCTCTTTTATACTTATTGAAGTTTTAGACAGTCCTTGACATCAAAAATATATTAACTTGTTTTTGTTTAATACAGAATAACTAAACTTCAGACATTTACCAGTAATCTTCAACTCAGTTTCTCCTAAATGCCTATCAAATATAAACTTGAACCAACTAATATTTGAAAGCCATATTCTCATACCTGTTCAATCCTTTTAAGTTCAGGAGGATAGTGTGTGGTAATGGTAAGTTAATTCAATTTGGAGTCAGAGGGCATAGTTTTAAGCCTACACTGTTATGCCTTGGATCTAGACATTTTACCCCTGGGTCTTAGTTCCTCCATCTGAGAAATAGGTATACTAAAACCCCTACTTCACAAAGGTGATATGATTGACAATATCATTCATCTAGTTGCTCTTGTTCAAAAACCACAAATATTTTAAAACATTCTCTCACATTCTATAGCCGATCAGTTTCCAAGTGTTTCTTGTATTAATGCGCTACTCCTAATTTCTTTGTTGCCGTTGTTGCTATGTAGTTTAGACGCCTGCATCTCTTTTGTGCACTATTGCAATAATTTCATAACTGGCTTCCCTGCATTTGGTTTTACCTCTTCTCAATCCACTCTCAATGCTGCTACAAATTTTTCTAAGAGGCAAATATATCACACTACTTCTTTGCTGAAAGCCTTCCACTGGCCTTGGTTAGGGATCAGGTCCAAACTTCATTGCCTGGCACACAGGTCCCCTCATTATCTGACCCTTCTTACTCACTTCTTGCCACTCCCCTACATGCCTCCCGTTAAACTGAGCTGCATGCCTTTAATAACACATTTTGCGCACCAGTGAGCTCATGTCTTTACATATGTTGCTCCTCTGCTTGGAATGTCCTTCTCTGGAAAGTCTTTTTGTATTATGCACAAAGGCATCATATTGTCTAGGTATGATTTTACCTGAGAGATATTGTACAAGTGGAAAGGGACCATGTTTCATAGTTCTTTTGATCTTTCAATAATGAGATAATAGATACAGACAGGAGCTCAAAGGATTGGTGAGTGAGAAGTCATTTAATGAATAATACAAAGCAATCTTGACTTTCTTATGAACTTTTATAACTGCTTCTATAAATTTCAGGTTTTTAAAATAATTATAAAAAAATGAATTTTAGAACTTAAGAAAAAGAACATCACCTAGATACATTGTTTAAAATAGTAAAACTCTGGGAAATGAACAAAGGCAGAATCTAAGTCATGTGTAATAAAGTGCCATTGGCTCTTAAATGAACAAAATATCTTAGAAAGTATGGTATCATTGCTTTATGAACACATTTAGGGCTAATATATGCCCATTCTAAACATTATCTCAAAAAAGTGGGACCTATGTCCTATAATTATGGCTTTAATGTATTTTAAATAAGAAATCTATTTTGAAGAAATGCCTTTCAAGAACATCTGATCACATTCCTAAGCTTTTATGTTCAACTGTTGGCTAAAGTCAGAGATAGTCTGTAATCATGCCTCCAGAATTACTATTAGTGAATCAAATTGACCTCATTCATTCATTCATTCATTCAACTGTGTATAAAGAACCACAATGAGTCAGGCATAATTCCAGGTGTTTGAAACACAGCAATAAACAAAACAGACTAAGTCTTTGAGTTCATGGCATTTACCTTCTTTCTGGTGAGGAGAAGCAAATAATAAAGAAATAAATATAGTTAGGTTATAATAAGTACTCTGAAGCAAATATAAGAAGTTAAGGAGACAGAGAGTGCAGGGGAGGAAAATGCTATTTTAGATACGAGTAGTCAGTGAAAACATCTTTTGAAAATGACTTCTGAGCAGAGACCTGCATGAATGCAGGAGGGAGTCATATGCCCATCAGGATGAAGAGAGGTTAGGCAGAGGAAATAGCAAGTGTAAAGGTCCTGGGGTGAGAGATATTTTGGTAGCCTGTAAACAAGTTTAGGGAAACAAAAGACCCAGAAATAATGGTGACACAAGATAGACTGTGCAGTTGCATAATAGGAGGTGCGTATCAGTTACATTCCCAGTAAAGAGAAATAATTTCCAGCTGAGAGGAATCTTTTAGGTAGTATTTTTGGTAGTTTTCAGTAAATAGGCATGGTGATTTGGACAAACCAAGAGAAGAAATCATTATAATTGTCCTCGGAGACCAGCAAATTATAATTTTCAGGACAATGCAGAGATTAGGAAGAGGAATAATGGGAGAGAAAGTTGAATAAAGATGTCTGGAATTGAGAGCATGCTGAATTTGGATCGTAGGAAAAGGAGTTTGTATTTCATGGTAGGCCATGCTACACAGACTGTGTGGGATGAAGAGGTGGTGTGTGGACAGACTAGATCTGGAGACCAGGTAGATTGTGGCCAAATGGATATTATATACTACCAGACTATGCTGGTAATCCTCGAAGTCAGGATATGTCTTTTCTGTAATAATAACACCTATATCTTTTGTCTAGGTTATAAAGAAGCACTGCCAGGAATCTGTGCAGGTGTTACACTTGGCAAATGCCATAATTTGACAGATAATTTAGCTCTATCTTTTACTTCTTTCTGAAATATGAACTCTATTTTCTCCTATAAACTCTCTCAGTATATTATTTATATTTAACCCATTTTAAGTAAAATACATATGATTTATGAGGAAAGTTGAAGTAAAATTTCATCTAAGCCTAATATTCTATCAATACTTTTTCTTCTGAAGTGGAAAGAAAAAGTGCTAATCTCCTGCTATGAGTCTTTGGGATTTTCCAAAGAATGAGTAATGTTTTCGCTTTTTCTTTACTTTAGAAGAACATGCCATTTAATTTTCTTTATATATATAATTGCTGGGGGGAAAAATCTTCCCATTTAATGACTTTCTAGACCGAAAGCAAACTGAGTCTACAAAGTACTGTACAGAGGTGTCTGAAAGTACAATATGATATTTGCCCTCAAGCCTAACTTCCTTTTCCACTATTTTTTATTTTTATTTCTTGGAAAAGAAAATTTACCATCACAACAATTAAGTAATACACAAAGACATATAGAGGTGATTTTACTACTTCTCTAGTGATTCCCCATCCCACTTTCACTTACTAAATTGACTCTTTTGAGTCAATATTTTCAGAAAATGCTAACACTTTACCTATATGTTATATTAAGATCCATTTCAAATCTACAGATGAGCAGATGTGTTTGGGCAAATTTCACAGGGTTTTTATTTGTACTTAACTTTACAGAGTTCCAGTATTCATTCCAAATAATATCTGACATGGTAAAAGGGAGTAAACTTGAGCATGCTTAATATCACACCTATAAAGACCACGATTTGCAATGTAAATTGATTCCAATTTCCTACATTTTATTGATGTCTTCATCACCTATTCATGTGTTTAATTTTTTCTTTTCTATCATCCACATTTAATATAATCACTTACCCTAAAATTAGTTAATAGAAGACAAAGTACCAAAAGAAAAAGAGAAGGCAGGGGAGTCCTAGTAATTACTGTCAAATCATAAATGACTTTCATGTAATAGTTATGTATGCAATCAAATTTCGCGATGTTTTTAACACTAATCCAAATGTCACTACGTATACTAAAGTTTGAATCAGAAGAGAAAAAGCATTATATAGATACTAACAATAGAGTGAACACTAAAAAATTACTTATGTGCTAAGTGCTTTACGTGCATTATTTTAGATAATCTTCACAACATTCTTATAAAGTAGATACTATTAATATCTCCATTTTTAGAGATAAAATTTAAAGTTTAGGGAGATAAGTAACTTGCACCACACAATCACAAATGAGATGCAGATACAGGTTTCAAACTCAGGCAACCTAATTCCAGAGTCTCATCTTTTAATACCAACAAAAGAAGAAAAAAATAAAAAAATATAACTTCTTGCTTTTTAATTGCTTTGAGAATCAAACGATATGGGATGAGTTTATTTCCCTCAGGAGGTTTGATTGGGAAAGTGGAGAAAAATAGGCAAGAGAAGTTTACTCATCCGCCTCTATATACAGATTGTGATACATTTTTTAACATTCTTGGGCTTTTTTGTAAGACTCTTGAAAATGAGATAATAGTGTCCAGCTGATACAGTGTACCTGTGATAGAATAATGAAAAAAACACTTTATTTTAAATTAATTTCATACTATAAATACTATAATTTCATACTATAAATAAATGTTAGAAATGAAAAACCTTCAGTCATTAAGGTTCTGACATTGACCTCAGTTTATGCACTTAGAAAGTGGTACCCACAGCTTTGGGTTAAGAGAGAGTATACAAAACTTCACATTCTGTAAATTATAATGGCCAACTTAATCAAATCATCCAATTTCTTTTCTAAAAATTTGATTCTGCAGTTATAATTATTCCTTATATCAGCCTACTTTAGTTGTGTAGTCTCATGAAAGTTGAAAGGCACTTTTATTGATATTGGAATAGGTACTTATATCTTATCTTTCCTGGGAAATTCTGGTGTATTCTAAAAATTCCAGAGAACGTTCATGGGATTTAGAATTTAGGCAAACTTGGGCAAACTACAATTGTCACCAAGAATCAGATACAGTAGTCCCCCCTTATCCGTGGTTTCATTGACTGCAGTTTCAGTTACCCTCAGTCAATCATGGTCCTAAAATGTTAAACGGAAAATTCCAGAAATAATTTATAAATTTTAAATTGCTAGCTCTTTTGAGTAGCTTGATAAAATCTCATGCCGTTCTGCTTTGTTCTTCCTAAAACATGATTCATTCTGTTATCCAGCTTCTCCATACTGTATATACATGCTACTCACCCCTTAGTCACTTAGTAGCTATCTAGTTTATCAGGTTGACTATTGCAGTATTACAGTGCTTGTGTTCAATTAACCCTTATTTTACTTAATAATGGCCCCGAAGTACAAGAGTAATGATTTGGCAACTCAGATATGCCAAAGAGAAGCCATAAAGTGGTTCCTTTAAGTAAAAAGTTAAGTACAGTACAATAAGATATTTTCAGAGGGAGAGATACCACACTCACATAACTTTTATTATAGTATAGTGTTATAATTGTTCTATTTTTATTGTTAGTTATTATTAATCTCTTACTCTGCCTAATTTAGGAATTAAACTTACATATATAGGAAAAAATATATAGTATAGATGAGGTTTGGTACTATCTTCTGCCTCTGGCATTCACGGGGTGGGGGGATCTTGGACTGATCCTCCAAAGATAAGGGGGGACTACTGTACATTTCTTAGCTGAATAAAATTCATTTTCCTGGAAGCAATATTGAAATCTACTACTTGTCAACACACCACCTAAAGGTTACTTTTTAAAAAAGGAAAAATGAGTAGACTGAATTTTAAAACTATACAGGAAAATGAATGTGGTACAAATTCCTTCTAAGAAGAAGGAATGACAGGTCATATTTAAGATTGTTTTGAAAAGTCAGATCACATATGTTGGAACCTTAGATTTCTTTATTTATTGTTATTAATTAATTAAGAATGATACTTCAGGGCAACTGCATTTCAAGTATTGGTTATCGTAAAATTCTTTTTCTGGAATTTTATAGATTAAAGCATACATGTGATTAACAAATGTGAAGCAAGCTGTTAATAAGAAACTCTTTTCTAGACCCTCTCTGATTTCTCCTAAAGATTTCCTACTGGTAGATTTTTGTTGTTGTTGTTTTATTACACTTACAATCAGTTAATTTAATGGTTGTGTTGGCATGACCTGATCCCCCGACTCACTTGCATTTAAAAATTCACACAGAGAAGCTTGTAGAAGGTGGGTAGCTGAAAACAATGTGGTATAGTGAGTCATACGAATCACAAAAGCTAACACTTATTAGCTATGTTGAATTTTAAAAAATCACCCATCCAGAGGCAGATGTGGACGCAGCCAGAGGGAAGAGGCCAAAGGCAGTGGCATTGCATTTACACTACCCCCACTAACGGGGCCAAAACAGAAGCTACAATTCGGAGCTTATTCTGCCTCTAGCTGGTGGAAACAGAAACTGGGGGAGAGTAGTGGGGAGAGTTTGGTGGCAAAAGATCTACCAAAGGAGGAAAAAAATAAAATAAAATAAAATAAAATAAACCCTGAAAAGGCACGGAGAAGGCTATTGCCTCTAACTCTGAGCTCACAGTCACCAAGATGAAAATGCTCAGAAGGGGAGCATAATGACGCCAATAACAGAAAAACTCATTGCGTCCGAGGCCTCGAGGCTCGGCGTCCCTGTCGGTTCACTCACACGCTACTCCGAGGGGTTTGGTGAACGTCACACGTGACGCCCCAAGGCCCTTAACCAATTCTGCTGCCTGGGGTGCTGCGGCCTGCGGGCCGAGGTTGCTGGGTCGCTGTGGGAGGAGGGAGAGAGGGAGGAGGGTGGAACTTGTAAAGGGAGGGATCACCACCAGCATCGCGTCTGCGACTTTGGACCCGCGCCCCCAAAAAGCCCGCCCCCACTGCGATAGCGGCTCTGACCCTGGGAAGGAGATGGCAGGGGAGGAAATCGTGGCTCTGAGGGGCAGGACGGAGTCTGAAGGATGAGTCTAGCTTGATTCAGACTCCTGCACCCGGCAACGGCACGGAGAGAGGCAGGAGGAGGAGAGGAGGTTGTGCTGTGTGTGTGCTCGCGTGTGCGTGTGTGTGTGTGTGTGTGTGTGTGTGTGTGTCTGTGGTGTGCGCAGGAGCTGCGCGCGCGCGTCTACAGGTAGCAGCGGCGGCGGCGGGGACCGGAGCGGGGACGCATCTGCAGCCACCTCCCCGCCTGTGATTTTCGGAGGGGATTGCTCACTTAGCTGACGGATCTGTACCCTCGGGAGATCTTCTCATCCTTTCTATTTCCACGCGTCTTAGGCGTCTTCCAGTTTCAAGTGCGTTTTGGGTATTTTATTTTATTCGTATTTTTTTTTCTTCTTCCTCTACATCTCGGGAATTCTGCATATTGAAGCAGGTGGCTCCTGATACGAAATCTTTGGATACATTTGGCTTGCCAAGTTTTTTCTTTTCCCCGTCCCCTCCGTCTTTCAGAGGCATCTGTGGTGCTTTTCTTTTTGGATTTCTATGCAGAAAACGTATATATGTTTATATACCGACCGCATAACATATAAATACAGATACGCGTGCCCAAGCACTTGGTTTTCGTCTCTCTTGCCGACAAAGCGGAATGTTTTGGAGCCGATGGATAACGAGAACAGTATTAACATTCTTCTGAGCCTGTTTTTTAAAAAAGGGAGGGAGCATGAAGAATTGTTTAACATTCGGCCATCGTTTGGCTGCACACTAAGCATCTCGAAGTATTTATGGTTGCAGATCAGGTGCAAACGGGGCTTAGAAAGGTAAGGGAGCTCCCTGCGTCCTCAAAGCTCCGGCGTTTATCTTAATCCCGGGATTGCCGAGAACTTCCCACTCTCCTGCCTCTCTCTCTCTCTCTCTCTCTCTCTCTCTCTCTCTCTCTCTCTCTCTCTCCGCCTTCTGCCTACCCTGACCTCCTCTCTTCTCTTCTGAACGCTTTACCCTTTTCCACTTGCGAATTTGGTGGTGGTGGTGGTGTGTGTGTGGTGGTGATCGTGATAACGGCGGGGGTGGTGGGGGGACGGGGGAGTTTGCGGGGTTGCTGGAGGTTTAATTGTCTGTTAAGAGTTTAAATGCTTCTCTTTCTTCCTTCTCAGACGATTAACTGAGTTTCCCAATTCCCTTTTAGCTGTTTTAGGAAGCCCATATTGTCTTTTTGAGAAATAATGCTACCTAGGTAGTTGTTTTAAACATCTCTTGGTGCCAAACCCTCACTTCTATTCTCTGGTGAAAATAAAAGCAATGAAAATATAAACTTTAATGAACTGGGTGGTTTCTTTAGCACAGGGGTTCGTGGAACTTCCCAAATGCTTATTTTCATTTAAAACCAAACCAATACCTCAGGAGGAATCCACTCTGGAGGAGATTCAGCTTCCGTGTCTGCATAAAGCCAATTCATTTTACTTGGAGGGTCATTAACCAGAGTTGAGCGAGATAGAACTGAGTCTAGTGTAGGGAAAACTACGCGATACTTAATTCTTTTTTAAAGCTACCGTTTACACCATGACCAGTCCCTGTTTAACTCTCCGTTCAGCAGACGCGTTTTCAGACTCGACCTTTAGGGCAGAGGTGGGAACTTGCCCTTATTTTTTTTTTCCTCTCCCTCAAACCTCCTTCCTCCTCCGTTCACCATCTCACTCCCTGGCAGTCTGCAAATTGCCCATTTTGCCCACCCCTCCTTGTGGGTCCTTCTCTGCTCATCTCCACTCCTGCCCCTTCTGTCCTCTTTCCATTGGCACTTTCAGAGCAGATGCATCTTCTCTTTTCTTGGGCTTTCTCTCCCGCCTCTATGCGCCCGGCTCCCCGCGCCCCCCACCTGCCCTGGCTTTCCTCGCCCCTCCTCCCGCCTCTCCGCGACGCCTTGACCCTTCCATCCCTTGTCCCCGCCTGCGGGCGGGGGCGTTGTGTCCCTGCGCTGACGACCCAGCGGCCAACGCTGAGCGTGCAGAGTGATGTGAGAAGAGACCGCGGGAAAGGCGAGTCGGATTCGGGGAAGGCCAGAACAGCCCGTCCGAGCCAGAGAGACCCGGAGGAAAGGGAGAAAGCGAGAGTGAGGTGCGCACGCTGCCCGAGCTCGGGCTGACGAGTGCAGTCACCTCCTACGCCTTAGAGCGGCGCCCCAGTCACTGCAGCTTTTCACCCCAGAGCTGTGCCCAGGGACCACCGAGACCAAGAGCCGAGCCACCGGCAGAGAGGTACCAAAGAAATCAGGAAAAAAGAGAGCGGGGAGGGTTTCCTGGGAAATACGGAGGCTGAACAGATGGAGGAACAATGCCACCTCCAGAAGAAAACCTTGCCTGAAGCCGAGGCGGAGCGCAGACCAGCTGCCTTCAGCCTCCTGCTCTCCCCAGGTCCTCCGGGCTAGTTCAGGGGGGTGGTTCCGCCTCTTAGTTTGACCGGGATAAGAAAGTTGCTCTTCCGCATATTTCCTAAGAAGCGGTTTTCAGATCTGTGTGGTTCAAGTCAAAATGTCACTGCCGAGATGCCCCTCGATGAGCAGCAGCTAGATTATGCATTATTGGGCAATAAACCCTCCTGGGAAGAGAAGGTAGTCCAAACATTTCGAACGCTCTCCACTCGCTCCTGTCTGTCCAACACAATGCTTTGTTAATAGAAATGAAAAACCACCGGCAGTGAATTTAAAATGATTTAGGTTGAGATTTTTAAATTGGGAATAATTTATTCCAGAGGAGGTTGTTAGCATCTTATAGAGATGGGGGAAGTTATGTGTATAAAATTTGATTCATTTGTTATTATTCTAAATCATGAGCAGTTGGCCTCTACCAAGGCATTATACTATTTTTTCTTTTTCATTTCTAGGACTATAGTATTACATGTAGGACTTAGGAAACATGAATTCTGATAGCCAGCTAACCCTGTATCTATTACTCTGCATTTTTACAGGTATTTAATATACTAATTTTTCTTCTTTTTATATTGAAACTACAGTAGACTATTTTCACTTTAATAAATTCTCATGCTGTACATGAAAATTACAGGGTCATAATGAATTTCTCAAAAAGTAATTGTGCTTAATTATAAATAGGATCATAGGTGTGGGTACATGTGTTTGAGTGTAAAACCTATAAAATGCCTTGGCATTTCAATCAGCCATTACAACCTAGCAGAACACTAGCTTTTTGAAATGTGCTTAGAATCAAGGGCCATGCACGTATTTAAAATATTAAATGTTAAGTACAAAAACATTGTTAACTGTTCCCTTGGCAGAGAATGAATCTAAGTCTATCTGCACTGCTGAGTGATTGAGTGATTCACAGAGAAAGTAGAAGTTAATCATTACTCAGGCCTTCTGATTACATGGTTTGATTAAAAGAAGTAACTGTTTTCTGTAAGCCTGCTATTCTACAGTTAGTCTTTCCAATCCTCTTAACATAAGCAGAAATTGAGTGAGTCAATCTTTCAGCAGCCTATACACTACAGTTCCTGCAGTGTGGGGTAATGAAAGCTCTCTTTAGCTCCTGGCCTTTCCAAAGCCTGCCTCCTTCCACTCGCAAACTATTTTGTGTCAATCTTATCTGTATTCCCTCAGTGGGGTTTCGTTTTCTGAAAATTTCCTTTTATGTTGAGGTATAACATATTTTCAAATGTAAATGTCTGGAGTGTTTTGAAATCGAAGGTGGAATATAAACTCACAGAAGGTAGGCTAAGAATTCCATTTGCTGCAAGTAGAGTGTTTGAAGGCTCGATGACTCTTCGTATGGCAGGGTGACTTCTCTGACTTTATCAAAAGTCTCTTTCAACGCTGAACTTCTCATATTTTATTCCACTTTTATTGTTTCTACATGGTTATCCAGTGGCAGGATCTACATCTTCCTTCAAATTTTCTTAAATCGGTTATTTAGGATTTTTTAAAATAATAATTAAGTAACTATAACTAGAGAATACAGATATGAATCTAAGCTAAGATTTTTTCCCACATATATCTTAACGTTATTGATGACTTTTTGTGAGTCTGATATTAGTACAGATTTAGATATGATTGATAAATACCACTTGAGTTTCCCTATGTTGAAACAAATAATTTAAAACATTTTTTTTTTAGCAAAGCAGAGTAATGGTTTATTTCTAGATTTCTTTTTATTTTTATACAAAATAATTACTTTATGAATTACCTAACAGATGCTAATTTGTAGTTTTTGTAATCAAAACACAATTGGAATTTACAATAAGGTTTAAAACCATAACAGTTCAATAATATACTTTTGCTACATTTTGAAGTATTTTGAAGTGAAATTTGATGTCTATTTCTGTCTTATTAGATTATAAATTGGATAATTCCTATTTGAATTCCTATGGCTCCTGTTATATTTTAATTATATGTAAATGGAATTACCCAAGTCCAGTTCACCAAACTTATTTATTTATTTATTTCTAAAACACAGGTCTGGTCTTGCAGATCTCTTATTAACAATGGCCAATGGTTCTTTATAGTTTGGATGTAGTTTGGATGCTAAAGTCCAGAACAATGATGGCATTGAACTCTTTTCATAATTTATTCTCCAATTTTCCCTTTTAGATTAAAACACCTTCAACCTGGAACTCCTCCCTAATTAACTTATTATTCCATTCATAAGACTCTTACTATTTTCCCAATAGTACATACCACTGTAGGCTTCTGTGCTTTGCTTATGCTAATATTTCTTCAAGGATTACTTTCCTCTCCCCTCCCCACCTCCACACCAATTGTAGGAGGAGATCACATTTTGTTTCATTAGAATGTTCTTTTTTCCATCACCCTCCTTCTCTCCTATATCCTTACTCTGAGCTCCCAAAACATTTTATTCATACCTGGAGTAGTCCGCCTTTCACAATTCTGGATGGTTGGTTCCCCTCACTGGATAGTAAGTTTTCAGAGGTCAAGAACCATATCTGATTTATCCTTTTATTTAGAATGCTTAGTCCCATGTCTGATCATGATAAATGTATTATGAAAAATAATAAATGTATTATTTAGAAATACATTTTGGTTATGAGGCAGCAGAAAACCTGACCAACAGTGGATTAAGGAAATAAGGGTTTATCTCACATCATAAAAACTCAAGAGAAGACATTCGCTTAAACACGATTAAGCTTCTTCTGTTATCTTGGTACTTTTCTTTTCATAGTTGGAAGATTGCTGCTGTGCCTCTGACATCATGTGTGCTTTTAGGCCCCACAAAAGATAACAAAGAGTATTTTGGGTCAGGATTTCTCAGCTTAGGCATTAACATCATATTGGACCAGATAAGTCTTGTCTTTATCATAGGGGAGTGTCCTGTACATTGGAAGATAGTTAGCAACACCTCCTGCCTCACTTCAACTCACTAGATGCCAGTAGCACACCCCATTCACCTATCCAATTATGACAGTCAGGAATATTCCAGACATTGCCGGATATCTCTTAGATCATCATGGGTTGACATCAATTACTCCAGAGTCAGAAAAAAGGCAATTCCCTGTTTCCTATCCCCACTTTTTCTGTGCATTGCAGTGGTGGTTAGGATCTGTTTGTTTTTTGTTTAATAAATGCTAGAGAACTATATGAAAATATTTTCTAAAAACAGGAAAAAAGAAAGAAAAGAAAAAAGAAAAAAAGAAACAGGAAAGAACCAAACAAGCCTTTTCTTTGAGCATTTTTTCTTTTTTTGTGATGTAGACATTCTCCTCATAGACTTCTATTCTCATATCACTTCCAGAAGCCTGTCAGATGGCCACTTCTAAGTACATGAGAACTTGGGAAATATATTTTTAGTGTGACATACCACTACCTTGGAGAAAATTAGAATCTGTGAAAAAAAGAAGGGAAAATGTATTTGCTTTTGAAAACTAAAAATGTTTGACACTATGCCCGAATAAATGAATATATAAAATTTATCTAAGTTCTTTAAAAAGGAGATAAAGTAAATAGCCGTAAAAGAGAATTGATATAATTTTTCACATGATAAATATTATTAAAATAACTGATACTACTCTGATTTTTTTTCTCTCTCTAGATGATATTTCACTTGGAAAATAACTGGGCAGAATGAGGGCATCTTGTTCTTCCTAATTTTTTTTTTTTTTGTCAGACAGAACCTCATCTCTGGTTTACTGAATAAAGCAGTAATATATGCTATTCATAGCTACAAATTAGATAGTAGTCAATCATGAGAAATGTCAAAAGGAAATAAAAGTGTAAAGCTATTGTTTTAATACTACTTTCTAATGCTTGTATTTACTTTCTAATGCTTATATTTACTTCTAATGCTTGTATTTAAAAAGTGCACATGCTAGTGATGACATTAGGTACAATAATAATATCTTGTACAGATATGTTAGCATGAGCTATAGTAACTTTAAATTAGGTTGCTCAATTATTTGCCTCAATTGTACTGTTAGATAGCATTATAAAGAAGAATTCTACTTTACAAAGATATATCAAAATTTCCAGATGGTCAATGATCTTGTCTGGTTGATTATCAAGATTTGTTTTTAATTTTTTACCCTTATATTTCATTTTTTATGAGTTTGTTGTATGCCAATTTTGTTCAGTTCTGTGTAGAATATAAATATGCTATTAAGAAACTTTTGTGTGCAAATAACAGAATACACAATTATAGGCCTAAACAGTGAACACTTTTATTATCTTGCAGAACAAGGAAAGGATTCTGGACGTATGCTGGTCCAGGGTCAGCTAATTCAGCAGTTCAAGGATTTCAGGGGCCCTGGGACAACTCTGCTAAAATTCTCTTGTCTCTCTATCTTGGAAAGAACAGAAACAATATGGCTACTGCGAAGCCCCAAATCACCTCTCCAAATAGTCCCACTCAAAGCAAAAAGAAGAGAGACAGTCTTTTTCTTATTGAAATGAAAAGAAAATTTTTCCAGAAGCTATCAGTGGACTTCCCTTTATGCTTGATTGACTAACTCTATGACACCTCCTACTCTTAAACTAATCACTGGCAAAAAGAAAATGCATTGCATGATTGTTTTTGATCAATCCTTCCCCTGGGCTGGAGGAGAGGTCTGCTTTCTCTATAGACATGGCAATATCACACTTAAACAAAATCAGAGCTTTTGTTAACTGGGAGGAAGGAAGCATTAGCTATAACATAGGGTACATGATAGGATGTGCCACAAACATCATGTCCCGTCCTCTTCAAGTTCCTTATAATATAGAAGGCCTATGTTAGAGTTAAAAGCACATGCACATACATGAGAATTAAATAGTCTTTGAATCCATGGACATAAATTGTATCTATACTCGGCTGCATGCTTCTGATGTAGAATGACTGCTTTCATGATGTTCCAGAGATTTTTTTCTTTTTTAATAATATCTAGAAAATCAGAAAATGTAAAAATTGGCCCAGGAGAGAATCATTAAAAATACTAAATTATGCTACATTACATGCCGAAATCCAAAATTCTACCTTTTCAACTGTATCATGTAACAATCATAATTAAACCAGAACATGTCCTCCACACTTAAGAGATCATCTGTGTTTGTCACATGATCTTACACTCATAATTCAGGAATAATGTGAGGAATGAGTGAACCTTTCTGCCAATTACTGTCATGAAGGACTTGATATTGGTTCTGTCCAAATTAAAATTACTCCCACTGCTTTTGATAATCGTTTACTTGGAGGATATAAGGGAAGGGTCTAATTTTCAGCTCACATGCCAGTGATTCTCTCTCTCATTGAACATTATAAGTTTTAAAAAAAACAAAAAAAACAAGGGAGGCTTTATTTTCATTCTTTTGTCTGACTTCATGGAAACACAGAGTTAATTTTGTGTTCAACTGAAAAAAAGGTCCTTACCCATCTCCTTTCACCATGCTTCATTATTCGAATCCATTTTTTAACTTAAAATTTGCTTCGAGTTTGATTATATTTGGTATTTTTATCATAAGCTGCTTCAAATTACTTTTGGAAGGAGGAAGAATATATATATACATGTATACACGCATGTATAAACAAATGAATGCTGTCATATATCACTCAATACATGTCATTTTCCTGGATGAATATATGTTCAGAAATTGGACAATATTGTGTGCAAAAAACTGCTGAATTATACTCCCATCAACATATACAACATGATTTCAGGGAAAGGAGATACCAATGGTGCTTGAGTCATTTTCATGGAGATACACGTTATAATTTTCAGACAGATGGGAAACTAAGTTAGGGAAGGTAGAGAAAATTTAAATAAGCCAAATTCATTATACACATTTTCCTCTATGATCATTGTTTTTCAACTCTTTTTCCTCTCTAGCTTTAGAATTTCAGTAACCTCATTCCTACCCAGTAACTTTCTCCCCAATATAAAGGGGCAAAGAAGCTTTAACACCAAAGCCCTCTATTTCAAAGCAAATTTTGTGATGGGCATTGACTGTCTCATTGGTTTACTGTCATAATTTTAGAACATATTTTCAGAGCATGCATCTTTCCATGTATCAGATGATCTTTTTGTGGGCTCCATGCCTGAAGCTGTTCGCACCACAGAAACCACCTCTGACCTAGGCTCCTTGCCTCCAGGGGAACTGATTTTTTAATCAAACTTAAAATGGTAATTAGTAACTCTGTGTTTAGGGACAAAAACAGATACTTCTCTTTTTGTTTTAATAGACGGTATATTTGAAAGCAGAAATAGTGAAATTGGGTTTTAAATAGATCCACATTTTAGTGGGCACTCTTGTATCAAGTGACAACTACCAGAGGAGTATGTTTTCTAAGCATCTCTCTGAACTACTCTCATCTGGACCTGGGCAATATCTTGAATTTCAACAAATCCATTGTGAAATAATTATGATTCACAGCATTGACCCTAGGTGTTGCAAGTTCCTGAAGCTACTCTCAGAGAATAAAATCTTTAATTATATATTTAATATACCATATTTACTCCCAAACTAAGGAATCACTGATTACAGAACACATCATTTTTTAATGTACACTTTAGAAAGAAACATCCCAATTAAATCATTACACAATGCTTCCTACCACTTAGAATTTTTATTTTATGCTTTCATAAAAAGCCATTTAGACTTAAATAGATGTAGATTTTTATACTAGATCAGTTTTATATATGCAAAAAAGTATAATATTAATTAAATACATTGGTTTAAGAATTCAAAAAGCTTTGTCCTATTCAGGTTCATACTCTTCTAAATAATTTTTCTTTTGAGTAAGACATATCTATGTTTTTTCAGACAGCAGTCTGTGTGTGTTGGTGATGCCCCATTTCTTAAGACTGTGCCATGACTATGTTCAGGATTTCATTCCAAGTAGCTGATACCTTCTAAAAGGTTCGATGCTGGTGTTTTGTTGATCTTACGAGAAAGTGACAGTTGAAGATTTTCAGACAACACCCGGTTCTCGTACTCCTTTGCTAAATTGTTCTAAAATGTTGGGAGTGGTTGTTGTCTGGTCATGGCGAGAAGACTATCCCAAACTTTTCCATACAGAGGCAACGGCAACTGTGCCTCCACTACTGTGTGTTTATAAGGAATTATAAAATGTATCCTGATTTAAGAGATGTGAAATGTTAAAAAAAAAAAGTTTGTCAAAATCAATGATATGGCAACTTTAATGATACACGTGTCCTCATTTTTTAAACAAGCGAATGCAGTAATGGTTATTTATTAACCAACTATTTAATCTCAAAATGTTTGTACAAAAGAGATTATTACATAATTCTTAGTATGATTAGAATCTAATTCTAGCTCCTTTTATTCTCTACTCTCCTTCCAAGTTTACAGTATATAAAATGTGGCTAGTCTTCCAAGTAGATTATGATGGAATGAAAAAAGCACGATACCAGGAATTAAGAGACCTGCGTTTGTAGAGCACTCTTCTAATAACCATCCATGTCATTTCTTGTAATTCACTTCATTTCTCTTGGCCTTGGTTTCTATGTTTAAAATGTTTGGTCGTACTAATTGAAATTAAATGTATCTTTTAGCTGTCAGAACTGTTTCAGGTAATTAGTAATAAACAATGTTCATATAATAATATATAGTTAAACTGGTTTGTATAAATATATAATAATAGAGACATTACTTTAAAATGGTAACCTAAGATATATGATATATATTATATAGCTTTAAGATTTATTATATATTGTATAGCTTTGAGATTTTACAGTTTTTTGAGGCTTATTTTATTTGTTCTTTAAAGAACTGTAAGCAATGCAGAAGATTCAACAGAATAGTTAGGATTTAGGACCCTTCTCCTCAAATATACTGTGAAAGATTACTGAACAAACCAAAGCCAAATAAAGTAAGCAAAAGTGGAAAGAGGCAAAGAGAAAATGCATTTTCCATTAAGTACAAAGCAAACTTCCAGAAGAAATTAACTATCACTATATATAAATGTTCTGCTTAAAAAGGAGAGTCATCAGTAAAAAGCAAGAGAAAATAGGCAGATAAAAATGAAGTTTTCTTTTTTTGTTTTATCATTACTCAACCACATACCACTGGTTTAAAAACGTATGAATAAAAGGAAGAGGAGTCTCAGGTTGGATCAGTCAGATGCTACTATTTGTGGATATATCTTGACAGTTCTTACTGTGCAATTCCACAGACAACGGTGTTTCTTTTCTGTATTGTATTTGAAAATTGCCACTGCTCTTAAGTGGTCAGAAAGCTAGGTACTTACTTTCTGATGAATAACAAGCTCTCTAGAGATATACCACTCTCCTTTCTCTCATTGTAGCTCTAGTCACCAAAAAGAAAACACTATGTTCCCTCTCACCTACCTATTTTGCCATAAAGAGAGTTGATTTATAGATCAGGAAGAAAACCCATTTTTTTCCTTTGACCATATATCCTTAAGCTCTTTTTTAATACAATTAAAGTATAGAAATGCATAATATTGCTGCAACTAAGTAGAATTTTATTGAATAATTTATTATTTTAATTCTCTATTTCTGTCACTTTGTCCATAAGAAAAATATTCAAGATACTAGTATTTAAAATGAAGAATATTATATAATGGCTTAGACTTAGACCATTAAATAGAGTGTTGAGATTATATTCGCATTACAATCACGTTTTTATGACTAAAGGGGAAAATCACAATTTTTGATCCCAGATGATCTGTAAAACATGTTCTAAAAAGGATTAATTCATTAAAAAATTTTTTTCAGTAACTGTTCAGTGGTATTCCCAGCTGAGAAGTTGAAAGAGTCATACTGGTTTTTTAGAAAATTATAGGTCAGTCTCCTCAGTTTGCAGGTGACAAAACTGAGGCTGAAGTAAGACATGACTTGCTTGATTTATACAATGATAGAGCTTGGACCTGAATATCCAATGTTCGTGTAATGCCTTCATGTGTCAATTTCATATACAGGAAAGTAAAAATATAAGAGCACCATATATGACATATGTCTGTGATTATAGAATTGTTAGTTTAGCAGTACAGGCAATAATTGCTAGAATTTATAAAGAATGAAGTTTTACTTCTTGGAAGATTTAGTGAAGAAAGTGTGAAAGAGATTGTGATATGAATAAATGGAGAAGAGGGAGCAAAGCACTGCTTGAGCAAAAGCAATAAAAATTAAGAATAGGACATGTAGCAAAAGTAATTGATCATTCTAGACTTTTTAAAAAGTGAAAATAATAAATAAAACAACTCACATTGAGAAATACCACTGTAGAAAAGAGTGCTTATTGAAAATACACATCTCATTCTGTATTGAGTAGTTTGGCTTAGGACCTCTGGAGATCAGAAATATCAATTATATATTTTCCTTGAGATAAATAAGTCCTTGGAAAAACTAGTTCTAAGTATTTTTATATCAGAAAAAAAACTCATTTCTACCAGAAAACGAGTTAAGTTATTTAAAATGGAAAATATAACTTTCTGATAATATGTCTATTAATGTAACTGGTTGATAGCAACTCAGTTTGAGATTATTTGATTGTTTGTCATCAAACAAGGAGATTCTTCTGCCAAGATATTGTTTTCTAACCTGGACACCCTCTCCCCAGGAAGTACCAGAAACACTCTATCTCTCAAAACATGTTTTCTTTCCCATCCTCCCTTTCAATATAGTACCTGAGTCAATTCTTTCAGATCTGCTGATTACAGGACACTTATAATCAAAATGTCTCATTTGCTTAAGAGAGAAAGGCTCTAGTTGGTGCTAATCTGTCTTTTAACATCCTCATTACTTAAAAAATTGTAATATTTTTTAAGGTTTAAGAGATGCAATTTCAAGTGAGATATAGCCCTCTGTTTCTACTAAATTGCACATGAAATCAATATGTCCCTCCTGACTCTCCTTGAATCCACTCTTGTAAAAATAGCAGCTCATTTTGGGAATCGGTGGCTAGAATAACCAGCACCTGGGGAACAGGGAAGAACTCAGAAGAGCATGAGCATGTTTTCTATGGAACTCCATAAACATGGTCATAATTTCTCACGAATTGGTTTATTATTACTCTGCCAGTCAGAAATACACTGGGAATAGTCCTGGTATTTGATTTAGAATGTCATTCCCTCCCTAGTCTTCTCTAAAACTTTAAAGAGGCATGAGACTTCATAGAACCACCTTTCCTTATTGGGCCCTTTCTCTGCTATGTAACCCCAAAAAGAAAAAGAGAGTGAGGTGATGATACTATACGGCAGAAAGAAGGCACGGTCACTGGAATGGAAAGTCTATCGGGAAGATACTGCAAGTTTAAAGAGTATCTTTAAGTTTGCAATATCCTTTAAATTTCCTGCTATACTCACATTTGCAAAAACAGTAATATATATATATATATATATATATATATATATATATATATATATATATCTGTCTGTCTTCTATCCATCTATCCATCCATTCATCCATCTATCTGAATTAGTTGAAAATTGTAGGTGAATGCCAGATATGAGAAAGCATGAGAAGAAACAAGTACTTTTCTTAGAAAGGTTATTCATTTTTCATACAGTGTTTACATGAGAAAGGGGAAAGACACTAGGAAATGTGTTCTTGCTCCCTGGAGCAATAAATCCAGAATACTTTTTTCTTATACTCATGAATATTATTTCTTTAGCCCCATGCTCTTTTCTCCTGAACCCTGCAGTCTTTTCCATGATTCCCTTTCTGTATCTCGAACCAGAACCCAAATTAAAAATTTTCTGTTGCACCATAAGACTGTTGCAAAAACCTCCTAACTATAAATGTCAGCAACCAACACTCTAGTATGAATGCATTTGAATTTTTCCTTCCCGCATGTGATACTCAAGTAAAATGAATGAAACATAAAATAGACAGGTTTTGATGGAGGAAGGCCAGGAAGGTTAGTTTAAACCATTGCCAGTGAGATTAAGACTTGGTTAGGTGCCAGGTGCTTACCAGAAGGATGCTTTAGGGCCCTACAGGGAAACCAGGAGGCAATCCCGGGGGCGGGGTGGGGATTGAGGAACTGGGATATGGAGAAGGTGTTAAAAAGTGAAAAGACTGAGAAAACAAGCTTGTTCTGCCTTATTCTTTAGTCCTCAAAGTGATCCTGTTGCTCCGTTAGTATTAAAACGTGTGATTCTGTGTAGTCTTCATCCTTTCTTTGATCTAGTTTATGTGTATATCTGTCCAATAGGGTTGATAATGCCAGCCTTAGGGCTGTTATGGGATTAAGGACAATAATGTATTATAGCACCTTCGCATGGCATATAAAGAATGTCCCAAAGTGTTCTTATTATTACGATAACCTTGTGCACTCATACACAAACACATTCTGCTCACTCAATAATAGCCATTTATCTCACAGTTTTTATGTAGTTGGTCAGAAATGATGCTACACCTGGTGGAAAAGACAAAGATAAGTCAAACCGTGTCTCAAAGAGTCTGAGAATCTTTTCTTCTCCTGGAGCCTTTGAAATGAAGAGATAGAGTGCTCTATATTCCTGTTCTGGCGTATGCAGGAAACAGGGCTGTTTTTATTTCACTAACACATGAAGAAAGGATAAAGCATTTAGAAATGGTGAAATTGGCAGCTTTAAAAAATTTAAGGACTCTATCAGCATTAGAATGTGAAAACATTTGAGTCACAGGCTTGCTAGAGAGTGAGTGTTTAATAGGCGCCTTTGTAAAATCTCCAAACTAAGCTGTATCATTTTCTATACATGCTTAAATCTCTTAATTACAAAGCAACTTTAATTATACATAAAGTATGCCTCTTCAATCATGTTTTAATCACACTTGAAAAAAATTAAATTTATCCCAAAGTTATTTTCTGCATTTCGATTCTGATTTTTAAACTGTGGCATATTTCAAACCAAAAAAATTGCATTAAGCTAATGTTTATGCTTGCACATAATCCCACACTTTCAAGGCAACACTTAAAATATTCAGAAGAGCTTCACAAGAGGGAGTAGTTTAATTCTGTTGTTGACTCAGAGCCATTGTTCTTCACAGTTACAGCTCCATTGGCATAGGCTACATATGGTCACTTGTTTTCTCAGTGTACAGAGTGATAATGCATTAACATTCTGGCTAGTGGTGGAGGCTATGCTGTGCTTTAGAGAAATACATCAGGGACGATGTTCTGCCTCTTGGGCAGAAAGGAGGACAAGAGTAACATGGGAGAGTCTGCAGATTGCCTCAGACTAATCACTGTGGCTTTCCATTGTGATGACTGTCCTCAAAGCTTAAATTTCAAGCATTGGCTACCTGTGGATAGGACTTATGCTGAAAAGAGTGATCATTGGAGACAACTATGAATCTCAGCCATGAAGAAGATTTGGCCACCTTCCTCCCCACTGCTATCCAGAGATGCTGTTCTGGACCCTTCAGTTGCCTCTTGAAACAGACTTTTTAGGACTCCACTTTTTACCCTCATCACTACTGCGTAGGCCACAGGTCAAAGTGGAGTCCATGGTGGTGACTGATTGCCCTGGGAAGGTCCATGAGAAGTACTTAAGTAGTTTCTAGGGGCATTAGAATTTTCAGCAATAAGAATGGCCAAGGTTTAGTGAGCATGACTTTTCTTTTACCTTTTGTAATTCCATTTGGTGTACATGAAGTTAAGGAAAAAGGCCAAGGAAGAATTCATGTCTATTCTTATATTACAAACAAAAATCACGCTCATCTAATATTATTCCAAGTGGAATTCTATCCCAAAAGATGTTTCTAGTAATACAGACCTGAGAACTTCTAATTAGCTTTCCTAGATAATCTGGTTTACATCTTGGTTGTGAAAAACAAAAAACAAAAAACAAACAAAAAAAACAATACTAATAGCAGCACCAGAGGGAGCCACTTACACAGTTTTGTCTCAGGCATCAGCAAGCTGACATGGCTTGAAATGCAGAAATATTAAGATTTTATTGTATTTTTCCAAAAAAGAAAGGCAGAAAAGTTGATAAGTAAAATCTGTTAGCAGCAATTCCAAATTATGGGACTAGAAGCAACTACTTCATTTTTCCCACTTGAAATATTTGTGAATGGTAATTGCCTGGCCACTGTCCAGAAAATAAATCATATTTCAAAATGTAAAATTGTATTTGGAGCAAGAAGTATTCTCTCTGATCTTGCCATTGTCTCTCTTTAAAATACTATTAGCAAGTTTGTATGATTGAAATTTATGCCAGTTTACTGTTTTTATAATGTAAATGATGTTACCAAAAATAAAAATGAAGAATAAAAACCGTTAGATGTACATGCTAGCCCTCAAACACATTCTCTCTCCCCCCTCCCGTCTCTGTCCCTCTGTCTCTCTCTGTCTCTTCCTCTCTCTCTCTGTCTCTCTGTCTGTCTAATACAGACACACACACACAAATGCATATTTGCACTAGTGATGTTGTTGTAAAACAGTAAAACCAGTGTTGCCATGAGGACATCAAGTAAGCTTGTCTTTGAGTCCCATGCTAGAGAAGTGAAAATCAGTATACTAAAAGAAAAATAGAAGTCACAGATCTTTATTAGCACCCTGACATTTTTCATGAAGAAACAGTCAAATGCATATAGTTTTGAGGATACTTTCTTAATTACTACTCTGCCAAAATATTTCAGGAAAATGTATTGATTCCAGCTGTCTTTTCTTGGAGGGGAGGTTTCTGGAGCCAAAGTTTAGTAAATGCGACGAGGTCTTTTGTCATTTTATCTTTGCTGATTCTAACCCAAATCATAAAACATTGGAAAGGCAGAATTACTGTAGTTCTTCTTTGAATAAAAGAGCTTTATTCTTAATACTTCTCAGCCCCCACCCCAGCTTTGACAGCATCAGGTAAATCTCATTACACGCTATCACAAGGAAAGAATAATTCTGTGAAATAAAATGGTATCTACTGGCTCAGGTAGTGTCACTTTGTTGACTCGATTATAATAAATAAGACAATGAAATTTGCAGTACATAATGTTGATGACAAATGCTTTTTTAGATTCCTTTCCATGTAACAGTCATTCTTTTCAAGAAAGTACTTGATTATTTGTGGTTCGTGCTACAGATGGAGAGGAGAAAACGAGAATGAAGAATTGTTACACTTGACTTTCTGGCAGTATTTATCCTTCTTTCTTTATAACAGTCTTTCATTCTCTTCCTGCATTGCCACCCCAGCCAGACTTTCTCTGACAAACTGCCCATATCCAATCTATTTATGATATGAAGTGTTTGGAGGAGGGTAGTCAGGGGAATGTAACAGGACTCTTATGATGTAGCATTCTGCTTGTGGGATATAAATTTGGGTATACAAATTTGCCTCTGAGACAAGAAACACAGATCTATTTTTGGCTGTCCTGTCTGTCTGTCTGTTTGTCTCTGTTTGTCTCTCATCTATCTATCCACCTATCCATCCATGCATCTGTTTCATTTAAATTTTTAAAATAGTACTTCTCAGTCTAGATAAAAGGACCATTACTGAGAAGAAGATACATAGGAATTTTGCCAACTGCCAGGAGTCTGGCAGGCATTGATTAATATTTTATCAGGGAACCATGGCCCCCAGATGTCTAGAGCAATTCTAGGCTGGGATGTTGGGTAAGGTGGGAAGCCCTGGACCTAAAGATATCTCTCAGATGATCTGCTCACCACATGGGCAAGAAGATAGAAAGAAAGCTTTTCTCTCTGGGAGGAGAAAGAGGGAGAAAGCAGCAGTGGCGGTGGTGTGGCAGGCTGCCATCAAAGGCAGAGGGGTTGGCATGAGCTTTGCACAGAGGGTGCATCTGTGGCATCTCCATACTTAGGTTGCATTGGGATGTGGAACAGGACACCCAGAGAGGGGCTTGGAAGATCTGAAATGGTCATCCTCACACCTTGTTATCTCCAAGCTATGTGTGGTAGCAACATGATAGCTATCTCACTGGCTTAAGCGAGAGAGAGGAATGCCTAAACATTTATTTGAGTGTGAGAAAAGAGGTATTTATTACACAGTGCTTGTCAGTTCATTCAGGCTATTATAACAAAAATACCATAGACTGGGCAGCTTAATCAACATTTTTTTTCCCCCTCATACTTCTGGAGGCTAGGAAGCCCAGGATTAAGTCACTAACAAATTAGGTGACTAATTTGAGGGCCTCCTTCCTGGTTCATAGACAACTGTCTTCTTCCCATGTAAGGACACAGCAGAAGGGGGATGGAACCTCCCTGAGGTCTCTTTCATAAAGGCACTAATCTCATTCATGAAGGCTCTACTCTCCTCACCTTATCACCTCCCAAAGGTTCCACCTCCAAGTGTCGTCACACTGGGATTAGATTGCAACATATGAATTTGGGGTATGTAGGGGGGGAACACAAACATTCAGTCATAGCAGTACTCTTGTTGGTAGTACACATAAAACTGGGTAAGGGTGGGGGGAGTCGGGGAAGGTGGGGGGAGGCAGGCTAAGTAAAAGACCCAGTCCCCTGCCAAGGAACAATTAATGGCTCTATTTGAATTGGACTGGAGAAGAAGCAATCCTCAGGCAACTAGGAATGGACTTAGGGGATCAGTGGTCCTTTGTTTGTATTATTCCTAGAATTACTGCTATACTGCTATACTTTGTTTAGCAGAGGCACGCGGAAGCTTCAGTTTGCCACCTCAGAGGGCAATCCGGAGCTTTAGATATGAAGTGAGAATGACACTGTGTGTTGTATAACTCCTCTTTATTTTCCTCTTGTGATTAGCAGTAAAATTCTTGAAAGGAAAAGGACCTGCATGTTTCTGTCTTTGAGGGGAGCAAGGAAGGAGGCTTTAGGGACCAACATCTCACTTCAAAGTCAGATTTGTTGGAGCAGAACCACAAGGGGTGGAGTGAGTAGTATTGAGAAGTATGAGAATGCAGGGCCTAAAAAATAATCAACAGGAAATAGAAAGTCTGATGTGGCAGGGATTCTGGGATGTAGTAGTGGAGATGCCCTAAGATGTCCACATATAAATAACACCGTAGAAGAAGTCCACCTGGAATCAACGGAAATAACTCACACTAAGATGCAGAAGGAGACAGGGGACGCTGAGGGGGTAACTGCAAAGTGAGCAAAACTTTTCCTTGGTTTTTGGTTCAATGTCTATCAAGTAAAATTAGAATATTTGGAGTATCTTGAAAACCACATTTGTTTTTCAAGCTCATTGTGATGAAAGGGTGATTTCAAATACTTAGATTTAAAATTCCTCCAAATAATTATGGTAACTCAGTGGTATATGGTTAAATTCTGGACCTTCAAGCAATGCATTCAGCAAAACTTCCTTTGTCAAGTGCAAAATGCGCAAATTTATAGCTCTTTATTATATAAGGATTGCTATTTAAATCTAATGAGATGGTAGGGGTTGGGAGAGGGCAATAATTTAAGGCAATTGACAAGTATTATATCTCTTTCTCTGATCTTTATTTTTTTATTCCTCAACAAGTAATTTAGCAGTATGAAGACAAATCTTGCTTATTTCTAGAAGTAGGATGAAAACGAGCTTGATGCAGTAGATAGTGCACTGAATTTGAAGTTGGATGGTATACATATAAGTTCTAACTTGGCCATGTGTTAACGATTGCTGGAAGCCACTTAACCTGGCTGAGTCTCCATGTTTTTACCTTTAAAATAGGAAAGACAAATATCCTTGTCTGTTTCACAGAGTAGTTGTAAAGATCAAATGAGTCAAAGTCTAAAAAGTTATTTTATGTATTATTGAGCTCTATGAATATAGGATACTGTTGAGTATAACAGAGCAGAAGGCAGCATCCTATAGTGGAATCAAGCAGTGGAATGATTCAGAGCATAGTCCTTACGGTCAGAGGGGTCTATATATGAATTCTAGCTTTATATCAAGTTATTTAACCTCTCTATGGCTCACTTTCCTTATTCATAAAGGAAGATACAGATAGCTCTGTTTTTAGAGCATCGTGAAGAGTAAAGGAAAATGTATATAAAGTCTTGGCCCACAGCCTGACACATAAAGGTGTGTAAATAAAATATCTATCTTTCTGTCTGCCTGTCTATGTATTGATGTATCTATGTATCTTTGTATCTATCTATCTATCTATCTATCTATCTATCTATCTATCTATCTATCTATCTATCTATCTATCTACATCATCTATTTATCTATCCGTTTTGTGAATTGCTCCACCCTTCAACAGTCATCTGTTGTGTGAATGAACATCGTGCTGAATGGACAGGCCTATCTAGCCACAGTGAAGGTACTCTGAGAACAACTTTTCCCTGTCCTATGACCTCAGCCATGTTTACTAAAGCCCTGAGGCAGAAAAATCCAGTGAGTCACAGATGGCCATAAAGGAGAAGGGCAGAGGTGGTTTTTTTTTTCTACTCTTTGTGTTTTTTCCTACTCTGTTATTATCCCATTTATTGTTCTTTCCTTTCTCTTTTTGATCTCTTACTTGGCCCTATCCACATTCTTCTCATTTTCTCTCCTGTTTTCTTTTTTATTAGCATAGATAATTTTCTTTCAAGACCCATTATGACTATTATTTACATATTTTGAATACTTATAATCTTTTGACAATTAGTTTCTTATAGTTGTTTATGACTTGTCAGGTTTGCAAACAAATACTTAGAAGTATAATGAATGCAAAAACAATTTTTACCCTTATCTCTGATGGCCCCTTATAATTTCATAATTCCCAGCTTTTGCAGTTCTTTCTCAAAGCTAATATCAATGAAGCAATAGTTATAGCCATGGCGATAGCTACAGTAAGATTCTATCTTACTTCCTGAGAGCACAAGGACATAAAATAGATTCTTAAAGAACTCTGGAATTTGAGGATGCAACAATTAATCTGACTTCTGCTTGGCTTCTGAGGCCCATTCTTATTTTGTTGTTCTCTAGTTGATAAATGGACATTGTAAACAGGTACTTTGACAGGGATGTGCCCCTGACTGAGCCTTTCCTGAGAGACTGCCTTCTGCTACCTGCTCTTAGTACTCCCTCAAGCTAACTCTTCATCTGTGTGATGGTACATGCTTCTAGCTTCTCAATCACTATGTCTGTCCTAGCATTGCATATTTTATTGGCCCTGATGCCTTCTTCAGGCCCAAGGCTTCACTCTCGAATGTCACTCTGTGCTTTTGCAGCTCATCACCATCAGTCTGCCTCACCCTATCTAAATTCCATGAAAAGGAAGTGCTATGGTCTGAATATTTGTGTCCCCTCAAAAATGCATATGTTGAAATCCCAAAGCCTAATGTGATAACATTAGGAAGTGGGGATTTGAGGAGGGGATTAGTGCCTTTATAAAAGAGGCTCCAGAGAGCTCCCTTACCTCTTCTGCCATCCGAGGATACAAAGAACAGTCTGTGACCCAGAAAAGGACCTTCGCCAAACCAGTCTGGCACCCTGATCTCAGGCTTCCAGTCTCTGGACTGTGAGAAATTCCTGTTGTTTATAAACCACCCAGTCTATGGTATTTTGTTAGAGCAGCCTGAAGAGACTACAACTAAGCAGAACTTGTGGCTTTTAGTTCAGTATTCCTAATATCAAGCAGATTGAGAGCTTAACTCTACTGGGTTCTCAGTAAATGTTTGGAAGACTAATGGACCACTCTGATGGCCTTCCTCAGTGGTTCGTTGCCATTTTACAGGAGACTTCCTCTTAACCTCTGCTGGTAGGTTTGTATAGACAGGGTAGTAAATGCTGTCTGATGATAATGATGCCATGACATAGAGAGGTACCTGAGTTCAATCTCTAAAGAAGATGAGGAGTTTATCACTTACTTGAGTCCCGGAATGGGGTATTCAGACAAATAAAGGTATGACTTTTTCTTAATCTATAGGTACTACAGTATGACAATCCTCTTTTTTATTTTTTTAACCCGGGTTATCTTTGTCATTTGTCTCTAAAAACTTTTGCTTTGATCTATAGCAGAGAAAAGGTATTCCTTTCTTAATTGCATGAATGAGCTTTAGAATCAGATAGAAATGGGTTCTAATCCAGTCCCTGTTTCTGGCCATTTTGTGAACTCAATTAACCTTTTTGAGTATCAATATGTTGCTAAGTACTCAATATGTTGATGTAAGATGAGCTCAATAAAGGTTTATTGCCTTTCATTCTTAACTTTTCGGAACAGATATCGACTTGCTTTCTTGAAGAGTGTGTGATGCCTTTAACCAGCAGCTTGATAGGCTAAACATTTCAGGTGACTTCTACCCTCTATTTTTATCCTCATTCCCTACACTTTTGTAAAGTTTTTTTTTTTTTTCATGATTTAGAACTTGAAACATTAATTTCTATGGGCATACATCTTTGTTGATGAGCTTCTGTAAATTTTTTCTTGTTTGTCTTTGCATTTATCCTTCACTCTTCTATTATTTTACCAGATTCTTTTATACTTCGCCATTTTCCTTCTGCTGAATTTATTCCTCTGGTCATATATTTTTATTCCCTGAGAGTAATATAAGGAATTTAGATATCGAGATGGGAATCTTTAGAAAATTGGCTGACAAAAGTTCAGTGGAGGATGAACATATTTTCATGTTATGAGTCATATTTGTTAAGTCATACCATGTTTTTATAAAGTTTCCATTGCAACTGTGAACAATCAGATGTTTATAGAATTTGTGGTACTTAATCCAGAAGTATTTAAACTAACGGTAAAATCCTCCTTAGTGAAAGACAAACAAAGAAGAAGGAGAACTTTGGTGAGAGAGGATTAAAAGTGAAAATTTACTAGAATTTAAAGTTAGATTCATTCATTTTGTCAAAGATATTTATGGTGTTAGGCTCAGTTTGAGGTTCTTGGGCTATAACAGTGAATTAAGCAAACCATAACTCCTGTATTCATTGAGCTTACATCCTATTTTAGGAGAGATAGACTATAAATAAAATGAATAAATAATTTGTATAATGTATTCAAAGATGGTAAGTGCCCTGGAGAAAACAATAAAGCAGAGAAGCGGTGTGGGGAATGTTGGGAATGGAAGGTATGATTTCAATTCAAAATCAAATGGCCAGAGTAAATCTTACTAGGATGATGATAGTTGGAATAAACTTGAAGGAGCTAAAGGAGCAAGTCATATGTGTATCTGAGAGAACTCTTCAGGTGGAAGGAGCAATAAGTAAAAATTCTTACAGTGAGAGCATCTCTGGTGTAAACATCAAGGAGGCAACTAAGACTGGAGTTGAGGCGGGGGGTGGGTGGAGAGTGAGAGAATATTAGGAGAGGAGACCATCTCCTAAAGGGGAGTGATACAGATCATATAGGACCTTACAGGCCCTTGTAAGGACTTTGGCTTCAACTCTGAGTAAGATGAGTCCATTGAAGTGTTGTGATCAGAAGAGTGATATAATCTGATATTTTAAAAGGATAATTCTCATCGTTGGATCGATAAAGTACAGAGAAAGCAGGTTTTTAAGTGAGGAGACCAGTTACAACACTACTGCAATCATCCAAATGAACAGTAATAATGTCTTTTACCAGGATAGGGGTATGAAGGTGGTAAGAAAAAGTGGATAAATTCTGGCAAAGTTTTGACAATAGATCCTACAGGATTTGCTTGTGGATTGAAAGTGGAATCTAAGAGTTGAGTCTCGGATGACTCCAAGCTTTTTAACATGAGCAATTTGAAGGTTAAAGTTTTCATCACTTTAATGGAGAAAGCTGAGGGTGGACCAGGTTTTAAGAGGTGAATATTAATAGTTCAGTTTTGTACATGTTGAGTTTGAGTAGTCTTTTAGAAATCCAAGTGGAGATGTCTTATAGTCAGTTGGGCAAAGGAAATCAGAGTCTGGGGAAAGGTAGAGAGAGAGAGAGAGAGAGAGAGAGAAAGATATGACAGAGAGAGATGACAGAGATAGTGATGATAGATATAGAGGTAGAGATAGAACAGATGTTATTTATATCATGAAACTGGATTTGATCACCAAGGGGGTAAGCAAAGATAATGCCCAAGATATGCATTCTGTGCCCCAAACTTATGAACTTTATAACCTTAGGCGTGCTCCTCATTTAATAGGAGAATTAAATGAGATAGTGTATATAGGCTACATAGTACCTCATTGAATTGATTTTATTCTTTTCTTTCAATGAAAATCCATTTTTCAGAGATGGCATCAAAAGGCCAAAGGAAAAACAGCATCAAGGAGCAGCTTCTTTCACTGCATGAATTATTTTCCTTAATTCACATTTCTTTTTCTTTCCTATTTCTAAGTGACTGATTCAGTTCAGAAAATATTGCCTTTGATCACAAAGCAGACCCATGTCAAATATAATGCTGCGCCTAATAAAAGCAATGTAAAAAGTTAAATGCAAAACAATGTGTTCATTCCTCACTTGAATATTTCAGAAAATGTGAAAATCAAGATTGGAAATGAGAGGTGGGGAGATATATGATTGCAAATAATAATTATACTCTCTAAAATTTAATAGAAAAAAATGGATGCTGGCATGGTTCAAGCACAAAAATTATATCTCTTTAAAATATATAGTTGAAGTGAGTCTATTGTATTTTAATAGAGATAGAAGAAAATCCAGGCATTTATTTTGAAGTCTACAGTTATGTTTTTGGCAGTTTTTATAGCATAATTCCTTTTGTTACTGTGGCTTGAACATTTCACCTGTCAATTTTAATTCAACATTTATGTCCAATAATATCAATATATGCTCTTATAACTGTAAAATTAAAACTTATTGTGTGTACAAACTGGTGACTTTGGGAATCCATTATTTAGAATTAATGCTTTGTGTTGTTTCTTGTTTATAGAAAACCTACCTTTTTGTATTAAGCATTATATTTGGAAATATTCTTGTTACAAGGTATTCTCTGTGGCTACACAAATTGTATTTGTTTTAGTCATGATGTCATTGAATTTAAATATCCTGTAAATGTCCAAGAGAGTTTGTGGAAGTAGAAAATAAATTAAAACTAGTTTTTCTGATGATTCCAAAAAATGTTTTTTTTTTCTATTTTAAGACTACAGAATTAGACAATCATTTATGTCTACTAATTAAAATTATTTAAAATAGTTCTTGATATGATATTTCAACTCAATTCTCTCAGTAATCTATTTACATTTAAAAATGTTTTCCTATCTTGATTAATTATCTGAATCATATAAGTATTTCTAATTTCATGGAAATAATCATTCTCTTTATAAAATTAGTAATTTATATTTTATCATTCTGTGGTTTTAAATTCTTTCTTAGAAATATATATCGAATATGAATGTTATTTCTTTTGAGAAGCTTAGTTTTATATTATACACTACACAGAAATGTGAAAATTGATAACAAATTGCTTGCAACAATGACTTGCAATTTTAAAGATACAATGTTAGCTCTCTATCAGTTATACAATTGTTTTGTAACTTAATAGTTCTGCTACATGTAAATCAGATAGCAAGTATTGTAATACAAAATGAAGGGAATGCACAATATGAAAAATGTAGTTAACTACATTCTTAGATGTTTTATTTTTGTTTTAAACTTTTTTTGCAAATTTTCTGCCTCATTAATTTTCAGATTGTTTTCCTCACAAATTTCTATAGCTTTTATTATTTTTAAATAAGAAATGCATGCATATTTTATAACAATTAGAAAAGAAACAGTTGTGCAGATAGAAAGAGAAACACTGCAATCCTATCATTCTGAGATAACTCCTTTTATCCATCTATTTTATTTCTCTGGCTCTTCAATTCTCTCCCTCTGAGAGTGTGTGTATATTGTATGCGAAAGTGTGCATGTGTACAGACCTGCACACTTTTAAATACAAAAGTGATCTGTTAATACTCTTTCATGCATTTATTTCTCATATCTATAGGTGAAAGATTAGATGACATAATTATTAATTCATTGTTTTAATGACATAATTTAACACCTAATTATTTTTTTATTGTTATTTTGTTCTTATTATCAACAACAAACATTACTTATACTTGCAGCCTTATTTGGTTATTTTCTTAGGGTAAATTCTTGATAGGGAAATTTTGGGGTGGTAGATGCATATTTTCAATCTTTTTAATGATGGTATATATAATCCCTCTTACAAAGCTTCTGTGTCTCTATTTCAATACTGGACATTACATACTTTTTAATATTTGCCAATCCAATAGGTGTAATCTTCTTTGTCATCGCCTAAATTGGCAATACTTTGGTTATTAATAATTGAAACATTTAAAAGTATATCTATTTGCCAATTGAATTAGCTCTTTGAAAATTATCTAATTTTTCTAATCTATTGTCTTCTTATTTTGTTTATGGGAATATAGATCTTTCTGGTTTCTATCTTTGATATCAAGGTTAGATTCTGTGACACCAAATTATATACATATTAACCTATATTTTTTTTACATGCCTTTATGTTTTGAGTTTTTTACAGTCAATTTTTGTTTCATCCAGAGCTTGTTTTATTTCAAAGTATAAGGTAAGACTCTAAATAGCAGTATTGAAGAACCCATCTTTCCACAGTAATTTTAAATGTACAAAATATTTACATGTGCCTGCATTTTCTGGACTTTTTCTTCAGTTTCATTGACCTGTTTATTTGGAAAAAAATGCTATATTGTTTTAATTTGCTGTATATTTCTAATAATTTTATAGTATTAAGTAATAAAAGTTGTGTGTATTACTCTCTTTTTTCAAATATCTTCTTAGTATCTGATCCACTCTTTCTTCCAGGCAGATTATAAGATATTTGTTAAGTTAAAAATATTATTAGAATTCTATTAACTTAAAGTAAATTTTAAATAATCTTTATACTGTTAAAGTTTTTATTATTATTAATTATTGTTATTATTATTTTTAATTAATTAATTAATTAATTAATTAATTTTAGGCAAGACAACCCTTGGTTGACCTCACAGATTGCAAGGACCTTGTCAGCTTACAATCTCTTATTTTTTAAAAATTTTTATACCTACAGCAGCTGGTCTTCCTAGATGGTCTCCTATCCAAGTACTAACCAGGCCCGACCCTCCTTAACTTCCAAGATCAGATGAGATTGGGCTTGTTCAGGGTGGAATGGCTGTAGACTGAAATTTTAGAATTAGGATCCCAATCTATTAATTTTTTTTCAGAATGTTTTTTATTTTACATTTTTTTGTTTTGAAATAACCTTCAACTTATAAAATATTCCAAGCAGAGTTCAAGTGCCTATTTTTCTCCTAAGCCATTTGAAAGTGAGTTGCCCATCATCCTCAAATACTTTAATGTGCATTTCCTAAAAATAAGGACATTCTCCATCCTAATCACAATACAGCAATCAAAATCAGAAAATTAATGCTGCTATATTACTTCATCTAATTCTCAGATCCTGTTAGTTTTTGTCAAGTATTCCAATAATGTTCTTTGTAACCAAAGAATCCAGTTTAAAGTTGTGTTTTGTATTTAGTCTCCATGTCTGTTTAGCCTTGTTCATTCATTCTGATACAGTTCCTCAATCTTTCTTTGACTTCATAACCTTGACATTTTAAGGATTATAGGGCAGTTGTTTGGTAGTCAATTAGTTTGTGTTTGATGATTTTTTGCCATCAGCTTTCAAGCATGCATCTTTGGGAGAAGTATTAAAGAAAGTGATGCTAAACTTTTCTCATTTCATCCTCTCAGGTGGTTCTTAATTAAGATGATGTCTGCCATTCTTCTTCCCTATAAAGTTATTTCTTTCTCCTTTGTAATTAACAATTATTTTGAAGGCAATACCTTGATACGATGTAAATATCCCATTCCCAGCTAACTTTTAATTAATTAATTAATTTTTATCATGATATACTCATTCTGTTCAATTTTATTTTATGCGTTACAATAAGATACTCTTTTTTTTTTCTTTTTATGCTCTCATTTCCCCATATTTGACCCAGTAGAGCACTTCAGGGTGGATCTTGTACCCTTTACACATGCCCCTATCATCCTTGGAGCAGTGCCTTACTTTCTGGCACAGTAAGATGTTTCAAGCTCATCTTGTACTTTCCCTTCTCAAATCCTGGAGCTAGGCATTTCTCTAAGGAGCCCTCTTTTCTTTTTTCTTTCTTTTTAAATTTTTTTGTCATTTACACTTCATTTTGTTTCTCTAAGGAAAAGGGTAGTTTTGAACAAGTAGAAAGTCAATATCTATTTTTAGTCATGCTAGTTTTCTTATCAAATGTAGCAAAAATGTATAATATACAAAATATTTATTTCATATATGTTGAAATGTTTTTATTTGTGTGACATACTTAGTGATAAATCTAATTAAGTCAATATCGATAAGCATTTTTCATTTTGATAATTAATTTTTTTACACAATTTTTCTGGGTGAAAAACAGTTTAAAAAAAATTTTAGAGCAGTTTTAGGTTTAACAGAAAATTGAGTGGAAGCTACAGAGATTTCCCATATGCCCCCTGGCCCCACACATATGTAGCTTCCCCCATTATCAACATCCCCCACCAGAGTGGTGCATTTATTAAAATCAATGGACCTACATTAACACATCATTATCCCCAAAAGTCCATAATTTACATTGTGGTTAATTCTGAGTGTTGTACGTTCAGTGGGTTTTGACAAATGTGTAATGAGATGTATTCATCATTGTAGTGTCATACAGAGTAGTTTAACTGCCCTAAAAATCCTCTGTGCTCCGCTTATTGATTTTTTCCTCCCTCCCCAACCTCTGACAACCACTAATCTTTTTATTGTCTCCATAGTTTTGCCTTTTTCAGAATGTCATTTAGTTGGAATCGCAGTATGCAGCATTTTCAGATTGACTTTTTTTCACTTAGTAATGTGCATTTACGTTTCCTCCATGTTTTTATAGCTTGTTTCTTTTTAGTGCTGAATAATATTCTATATCTGAATATAGCAGTTTATCCATTCACCTACTGAAGGACATCTTTGTTGCTTCCAAGTTTTGACAATTATAAATAAAGCTGCCATAAACATCCATGGTTATGTTTTTGTGTAGACTTGTTTTCAGCTTCTTCAGATCGATACCAAGGAGCACAGTCACTGGCTATATGGTAAGAATATGTTTAGTTTTGAAAGAAACTGCTAACCTGTATTCCAAAGTGGCTGTACCATTTTGCATTCCAGCCAGCAAATGAATGAGAGTTCCTGTTGTTTTTCATCTTCTCCAGCATTTGATGTTGTCAGTGTGATTTTGACCATCCTAATAGGTGTGTAGTGGTACTCATTGTTTTGACTTGTACTTTCCTGATGACATATGAGGTGGGGAATCTTTTCATGTGTTTATTTTCCATGTGTATGTCTTTGGTAAGGTGTCCGCTGAGGTCTTTCGCCCATTTTTTAATGTGACTTTTTGTTGTTGTTTTCTTACTTTTTAAAGAGTTCTTTGTATATTTTAGATCTCAGATCTTTATCAGTTATGTCTTTTGTAACTATTTTCTCCCAGTCTGTAGCTTGTCTTCTCATTCTCTTGACAGCGTCTTTTGCATAGGAGAAGTTTTCAAATTTAATGGAGTCCTGCTTATGCATTATTTCTTTCCTGGATTGTGCCTTTGGTATTGCATCTAAAAAGTCATTGCTATGCCCAAGGCCATCTAGATTTATCTTATGTTATCTTCTAGGAGTGACTGTTTCCTTTTAGAGGAAAATAATATTTAAAAGCCAAGATCTGGCTGCTAGGTGTTACTATTAGAGTGTCATTCATTCAAAATCTCTTTCAGGAGACAGAGCTGGAGAATATATGTTCCAAACATTCACATCAATATTTCTATCTTTCTACTGATCTATTTAAAACAATGAGTTTATATTAATACTTCAAATTCTAATCAAACATGACAGAATTTATTCTGGATTTCCCTCTTTCCATATTTACAAATTGTTTATCTGTTAGTGAGGAATGTGGCTTCCAGTTTTAAGATTTGTTAAATTCCCCAATCTACCATTACTTCCAGTGCCCCTTCCTCTGCATAGATGCCCTCCTCACCCTACTTGGGCTCTGACAGTCCTCTCCAGGCTGTCCACCTGTGTGAACACCCCCCTCATCCCTTTTGGACTTCAACAGCCTACGTCTGGGTTTGTCCCTTTGTAGATGCCCTCCTCATCCTGCTAATCCTCCGACTCCCCACATTGGGGTGCTCTCAGTGTGAAACATCTTCTTACCCTGCCAAGGTCTGGCTCTGCACCACCACGATCCATGCCCTACTCTATGAGGATGCTTTCCTTACTCTGCCTCACCCAATTACTTTGATTTAATTATTTAGTAGAGAATAAGGGAGAAGGAAGAAAGCCATATCTTTTATGTCCCTCAGTAAAATTTATACTTGTTGGTTTTCTTGTTAGCTTCCTAGCCATCTTATATTTTTGTTTGTATTGTGAATATGTTTTCTATTTTCACCTTATTTTTGGCATATAGGAAAGTTTTATTTAGATGTTGAGTGTTTAATTTATAACCAGCCAGGTTCTTGAGCTATTTTATATAGATTTAATCATTTTCAATTTGAGAATCATAATTTCATCTTCAAATAGTAATCGTTTTGCTTCTTTCTCATGTTTATTTAATCAGACTTTTCCTATAACATTAGTTTTCATATCATTGTATGCATAATGGATGTTTTCTGAAATAGATAAAAGTTCTTTGCAGTTGGGAAGCTCTTAGCTTTGGTTGTATAATTTGTAGGAAAAAAGTTATAGAAATAGAAGTATCCATAAAATTTATTGCTTAGTATTAAGATTTATTTCTGACATATTCTGATTAATGTACTATAGTAAGATATATAAAATCATAAAATTCAAAAAAGTGAGGGCTTTTTAAATATATTTAAGAATCAGCTAACATACTGATTGAACTTTAAGATTAGATTCTTTTCCTTCTAGTCTGTGAAAATAGAATTTACATGATTACACAGAATTCCAGAATCAACTTTAATTCAAGATCCTTAACTAGAAAGTGAGGGTCAGGTGGGATGGGAAATTATGAAATTAAAACTATTTATTATGAATGGTTTATATTAGACACTTTTAGACTTACTTGCATTACTCAAAATAATCTTCCCTTAAGTTCCCATTCATTTCCTAAAATATCCTAAAGGTATCAAAAGGATAGCACGGTAGGTTCTAATTTTCTTATTCTTGCTCTTGAAATAATATATGAGGTCTTTGTAGCAGTGGTTTTCAAATTGTAACATACATATGAATTATCTGTATATGGGAGTTGGGAGTTTGCATTTCAATCAAACACTCCAGGTGAATGCAGATCCATAGGCAGCACTTAAGAAACACTGATTTAGAGTGAGACGATATTTAAATAGATGTTTCAACTGGTATACTTTTGTTTCATGCGGAAACAAACAGAAGTATTGTTTTTGGTGAGGATATCAAAATTTAGGAAACAGAGGGCATTATGTAGTTGGAGTCAACTGCATTCTATATACTCTACTTCCAAAATAGGCTATTGATGTTCATCATCTCTCTCTGGGACCAAGAGTTAAGTTCCTTGAACGCTCTTATACTTTCTTAGGTTTTTTGTAAAATGACACCACAAAAATAGTGGTGTCACTAAAAGGAGTTGCAAAGCCACTCTAGTCTTTAGTTATTTATCCAATTTTCAGTGTTTAGGAGGCTTTCTTCCAGGCAAGGGTAAGTTCAGAATTATCTATGAATAGCCACAAAGTAATGGTTGTTGCTTGGAAACTTCAAAGTATAGCACATGTTTTAGAGGAAATTATTTGGTCATTTTGTCTAATGTAAAACCAGAAAGTTGGCCTGAAATTCGCCTAACAATTTGAAATATGTTGGTGTTCAGTTCCGTGTAACTAATGCTCTACTTTATCTGTTGGTCCCTTTGCTTTTTGTCACCTCTGAGGACCAGAGCTGTGAAGCTTGAGGCCACTCAGGATCCAATTTTGTGACAAATCCCCCAGGGCTCATTGGAGTGGCTGTAAGTTCTCACAGTTTGATTTCCTTTCAACTATTAAAGTGTTAGAAAAGTAGCAACAAAGACTCCCTGGAAAATAGCAATTCTGTTTCCTGACTGTCCTCCATAGTAATGACTTACGTCTTTTGTTCCATTGATTTTTTTTGATGAATAATTTTAATATTTTTCTCCATATAATATATGATATATTTTCACAAATTGGCATAATCCTTTAACTGTTTTGAGTGTAGCCACTGTTTCTCACATTCTTCCTCATTCTGTTCCTATCATCTGCCGTAGGAAAGTTGATTTTATTTTTAAAAATTTCTTTAGCCTTTTAAGCTGTTATTTTCACTTTAAATATACGTATGGTGTTTTTCTGTTATAAAGTTAGATCCTCTTTTAATAGTATAGATATCTATAAAAACCTCATGTTCACTGAAACATTATTTTGTGGTGTTTTGGCATCAGTTCAGTAGAAGAAGTCATTTTTAGGAAAAAAAGTAATATAGCCTACACCATGCATTCAGTAAAA